>NW_026606094.1:17750000-17752500 GCF_029834395.1 Sorex fumeus
AATAATAGGTAATGGTGTTACTTATGAATGTGAGATACAGAAAAACAACAGTATTTTAAGTTTAATTTTAAATATAAAATAAGCGCATTCTCGTATTTAAATGGTTGCTCAAAGACTGTTCTCAACATGAGGATAAATGAACTGACAGAAAGAAAGTACTAGCCAGATGTTTTTAAGCATCATCACCTGAAACACCTTCAAAGCAGTACAATCTCATAAAACATTCAGAAAGATGATCTGACTTAATGAATGCTCAAAATGCAAGCTCAAATCTACCCTGTAAAGCAATCAAGTTTTTAGCAACTATTTTGACCTTAGTGACACAAACAATTAATTCTGCAAACCTAATATCAAAATAAAATTCTACATCTAATGCAGAATAATTTCTCAGTGTAGTTAATCTAAAACAACATTGGAAATGTGCTACCTCCATATATTATACATTCTAGTATTTAGCAGTAATTTTATAAGATTAGAAAAGGATGAAAGGGAGTAGTTCATCAGAAGGTTGTTTTAGCACTAATTTTTCAGTGAATATAAAATAGTGGGGCATAATAACAAAAGACGTGACTCTTATGACTAACAACTTAAAACATTAAAACCTAAAGGTATTTCAGTTTTCAGACATATTTCAAAAGTAATAAATACTATGAAAATATCTAGGTATAATGTATCAATCCCTTTCATTCTAATCACAAAAATAGTTTAAGGGTTTCTTATTTTTTCAACCACAAACCTTTGTCCTACATGAAGACTGACTTAAGTAAAACTGCTCACTTCAATAAAAATATGAAAGCCATAAAAATCAAGTAAACAATCTTTTCTCAAAACAGACTACATTCTGCCAGAAGTTTATGGCAAATAAAATTTACTTTGTTTTTCATTACTCAGTGCCTCCTAAACTATATTTTGAGATAGAAAACCTTAGCCAAATATGATTTTTCCTTTATACTTAAAAGAAGTAATTGTTTAAATCTATTCATCTTTACACTTTAAATAAGTGTAATAGAAGTGTAAATGGAACAGTAAAATTGTTTTCTTTCTTATGAATTTGCTCAAGTATTGCTCCATGCTTTTATTCCTTCTGAAATACACTGTTATATATTAAAATTAAAAATAATAGCTGAATTAATTTTATATAAGATATGCTGATTTTGACGGAACTAAAGATTCATTCTAAGGTATTCACCGAAGGGGGGGAAAAAACCTCAATAACTATAAGAATCTAACTACATTAAAATAGTTAAAAACACAACCAAGGGAAGAGACATTTACAAAGGTTTTTGCATGTTTATTTATTAAATTATTACATATCATCCTGCAGCTACTTCCTGAAGTGTCTTTTGTAGACACCAAGGATACTCATTGTGCTAAATCACTTCTATAAGTCACTCCACATCTAATACATAGCTAAAATGTCTACATTATCTAGAGCATAAAATTTTTTCTTTTTAACCCTGTTTACAATTTACATTAACAAACTGTGCAGAACAAAGTAAACTTCAAATTCAGCTTATAAACATAAACATACCTTGCAGCTCTTATCACAAAATGCCTCCTGAGTACTACTGCCATGATTTTACTGCTTGCTTTTTAGTTAAGATTTAACCAGAGCTTTGAAGAAAAAGAAAGTTACTACTTTGCATTTCCCTCCAGAACTATCTTTTTAAATTAGAGCCGAACTTTAGTGTTTAATCTGTATTGTTAATATTATTTTCTTTATAAATGCAGTCTCCTGTATTCTCAGACAAAATAGGATTTGACTGTGCATTCTTAGGACTTTTTACTTAAGGGCATCAGGAGTATTACAGCATCACACTGATGTATCCATTTCCTAAAAATACATTAAAAGGAGAAAAAAAGCTATCCTGAAAAATGTATTTACTTCAAAGAACCTGCAAAATAGGTTAGACCAGGGATTTTACTAGATATTTAATTCTTGATGGTTACAATAACTTGTTTCAAAATAAAATCAAACATACCTTCTAATAATTAGTATATGTGAAAAGGCATAATTCCAACATATTAGGACCCTAATACAAAACACTTAAAAATTGTTCTTGAAAAAGAAGCCTAAAGGTTGTGACATTGATCAGTACACATACTCTAACTTTCTAAATGCTGTTTTTATTTACAATAACGACCCTGACAAATTTTTCAGTAGTGTGATCATTTAAAAATGTTTTGAGATGCATTACTTTTATTGTATACTAAATAATAGGGCTAATATATCAGTTAATTCGAAACACTGCCCATTAGAGTTCATTTCATTTTAATAATTTTGTTTACACTTAGCTTGAATGCAGCTCAGCTTTTTAAAGAAATACTCTTTATTTAAAAACAAGTATAATCTTATTTCAAACTGGTTTATTTGTTCTGGTCTACCATTAGTATTTACTTTAAAAAGCTCTCTGTTCTCTGTCACTATTTCTGCAAACATGAATCAGTAAAGAATGAAGTGGCATTCTCAGTTGAAAAGAATTACTTCACTGACATAAAA
>NW_026606094.1:17755000-17760000 GCF_029834395.1 Sorex fumeus
AAGCAGGTGGTCAGTACAGCAAGTCAATATAATGAAAAACTACCTACACAACTAAAAGGTTTTCAGATTTTTACAAAAGGAAAAACATAAGCATAAAGGAAGTGACTGCTGTAACTACAAAATACAACTTTTGAAGCAAGAGCATTTATAAGCAAGTGCGATTCCTTAAACATTTTATTTAACATTAACAACGGAAATTTACAAAAATTAAAACTGATACACTGTGATAGATTTTATAAGAAGAAAACAAAGACAATACTCTTTTTCTGAGATTAGGCTGCTAATAACTATTCCAATTAGACATAAATTTTACATGCACAATGTTTAAAATATTCAGAGAAAAGGTCTGATTGCCTTTACTAGTTATATGAAAATTATAGTTTGGGCCCTCTCTGACTGTAGCAAAAATATATATGTATATATACAAACTCTTTGTGTGCAGTTTATATATCACATTCAACAACATGTATAGAATAAACTGATAAGTTTGTCTTAAGCATGAAAATTATTTTGATATATTTATCTATTGTGAAGTTAGCAAAATGGTAAAATTTTAAAAATATTTTCAAATACAGTAAAGTGTTTAACATAACCCCTGTATAGTTAATATTCAAACCACTTGCATGAATTAAATAATTCTGCATGTACCGTTGTGTGATAATCAAGGACATAAAATAAGAATAATCAACAAGAAGAGAGTCGTGGAACTATTATAATTATAATGAAACATCTGCATAACTTCAAATTCTTATGTTAACATTTGATTTTATTATTTCTTTTGGAACTTCTGACTTCATAAAATCCTAAAGAAGAAATTTTGGCTTACAATTTAAGTCATCTAATAGTTATGGGAAAATTTTAACAGTGACAGTGTTTTTTGCTCTCTGAACAGAAGCATATGACCTCACATTTATGTGTTAAATAAAAACATAGTAATTGTGTAACTAAATAACCATCATGTATATCACACCTCAAGAAGCCAGCCTGGAGTGTTTCTGCTATGAAAGAGACATACCTGTATGAATAGTGAAGATGCTTTCAAGTATTTACTGTTTCTGCTAAAGACACCTCCACACCTAGTTTCCACGACTGGGGTATTTTAAGTACAATGTGAGGCTCTATTGGCCTTTAAACATATATTTTAAATAATTATAAATTCAACATATTCATTCAAAGTGCATGTGCTTGTGATACCAAACATATCAACCTAAATTATTCATTCTTCTCAATCCTATCACAAACATTTTACAAAATTCAATGAAAATAAATTACAGTTCATTGAAAGGGAAAAGTAATGTTTAAAGTTGCTGCTTTACTGTTTGTCTGAACTGTCAGCTAAACCATGAAATATTTCTTAGACACAACTTTTCGGATACATAGGAAGTAACTTCAGATCTTACATTTAAATGATACAGTTCACTTTCCTCCCCAACATTACATTTTCCTTTATTTCTTTTTCTTTCTGTTTTTTTTTCAAAAGCAAGTCACTGTATAGATACTTATTCTCTACACCACTTCCCTTTTGAAACATTAAACTGACACTGGAACTGACTGCACAAGATTGCATTTTCTCTTCCTAAACAACTTGAATTGAAAGGTTACTTAGTGTAACAATATTTACTTGCAGAATTGTGTTGTTACCAAGGGTATAATGGATGGTGGCTATGCAGGTTTACGCAAGAATGAGTGAAGCATGAGGCATTAGCCATGTGTTTGACATGTTTCAAATTGCTATAATCCAGCATTAAACACACCCAGCAATTCATGCCATTTCTTGCAGCCATAATCTTGAATAAAGCGTGCACAACCACTTATTATATAAATTAGTATATGACTCCCTGTTATAGTCACAACAGTGCTTTTGTGTTTATTTTGCATCAAGATGTAGTCTTTTATTTGTACAAATAGCAGGATATAAAGACATAGCTCAATTAGACCTCCTTACTTTATGATAGGGTAGTACTAAATGCTAGACTTGTTGGTTTTATTTTTTCATCTTAAGAGTTACAGGTTCCACTGGTATAAAACTGTACCATATGAGGTAGACAGTTACCAAAGAGATAATAGAAACCTATAAATAACATACTCCGTATTCACTACATGAATCAAAATGCTCAGAAGTTTGAAACTTGACCTGGACCAGAACATTAAACTGTATTATCTCAACCACCACCAGGGACACTATTGGTCCTTATTGCTAACTCAACTTCATGGCTCTCTGGTCTTCTCTCTCATCTTTTTCTCTTCCCTCCTCCCACTCATGTCTATATCTCTCCCTTTCTTTTTCTCTTCCACCCCTAACCTGTGTGTATGTGTGTTTGTGTGTGTCTGTGAGTGTGTCTATATATGCATATATATTTATATCACTGGATAGTTCTAACTATAGATAGTGCCGTGGCGACGGATGGTATGAGGATAAAAAATAATCTCTACTTCCCACCACACTAACCTATACACATGCATAGACATTACATCTTACCATCTTGGTGCCTAAGTATTAAATTTACTTTATTTGGCATCTTATTATTTAATTAAGATAAAAAAATGACTTCATGAAAAACTAGAAAACAAGTAAGAATTCAAATTGATAATTAAATTAAAAGTTAATAACTATTTTTGAACGTTTCTTAAAATTCTTTACGAAACGTTAAAATATATATTATATCTAATCTCTCATTCTTTCATGTTTAGTTTAGTGAACTAAATATATAAAATAATTTCAAATATTTTAAACATTACATTTAAAGGAAAATAACTCAAAATATTTTAAGTTGTTAAAAGATATTTTCTCATTTTAAATATCAAGTAATAAATACATCTATGTTTCAGAGAAAAGCCTATATATGCAACAAGAAACCACATACATTTACCTCAAAATATAGGATCAAATCTGATTTTGAAAACTTGACTATGATGTAAAACTTCTGAAAGGATATAGCATTTAAATAATAATAACATTTGTGCTCTGGTGGAATTAATTCATCATGGACACCATGCACAGTGCATTTGAAATCTAGTACTTCTTTCCTGTAAGTCTTTAATGCCAAGATTGCCTAATAAATCAAAATGCCAAATATGAAGGACATAGTTGAATGTGTAAGAACAAAAAACTGAACAAGTACATGCATATTTTTAATTTTCAAAATCTGAAGGATGATGTCCCTAAAATAATTAGTTGAAAGATATCTGTTAAAGAAAAATATAAGTGATTTAATCTTAGTATAAGAAATGTAATACTAAGTAAGTGAAAATTAAGTTGTTTATAAACAATTTGTCACTACTTTCCATTTGCCTAAAACAAATGCTTGTAAATCTTACTCACAAAATTGAGGTTACATCCTTAGAATAAAAGTCTATGAAGAATAAAATTTAAGAATTTCATTCAAAGACTATGTCAAATACAAAAAGTTATTGGACATTTAACATGATGATTTTCAAATATAATGATCATGATTCCCTTTATTAACTAGAATACTGTTAAATCTTCAAAATGACAAACCTCTGGGAAAGATAAAAACATAATAAATGAAAATTAGTCTTAAAACAAAAAAAGTTTCATGTCAAAACCAATATAAAGCAATGAAATTAAGTGTCTAATCACTTTGCTATTTCATTTAAATACAGTAAAACAGCAAACCTGCAAAAGCAGTAGCTGTATCGATGCTTTTATTGAAACATAATTCTATACCTTATAGTTCAGTAGTCTCTATTCTCTAACACAATAGAAAGGTATTTAGTAATACTAACAATTCAATGAACTGATATTTTGATATATGTCAGAATTATAGCTATATATTAAAGCTTATATGCTGGAGTACTTTCTAGTCTAACTCATTTGTGCAATTTCTACTTATGGCATTTATTTCTCAAACAGGTGAAAATGTTTACCAAGTTTTATTTCTCAGGATACATGTTAAATGAATAGTCTTTCTTGTAAATTGATTATTAATTGCAAGTTTAGCTTAACTAACTTAAAATTTTGAATGTTTTAGACCACTCTTTTACAAGCATTGATACTTATTTTGAAACAAGGAAAGAAGAGAGCCTATGCAAAGTTTATTTTGTCTTGTTACTCTACAGCTCTGACACATTGAGTTGGAGTTCATTTAGATTTCCAGAATTTCATATTTTCTGCAATATGCTGAAACTGTTCATTATATATCTTTTGTTCATGAGGAGTTGGAAACTTAGACTGTTACCGAGGTGCCAATATAAAAATAAATACTGGTTGCAGTTTATAAGCAAATACCGTCTATCATACTTTTTCCTGTCTTACCTAAAGAAAAAAAAGCCTTCAAATTCTTGAGACCCGGCATATTTTTGTAGAAGAAATAAAGAATTTAATAGCAAAAAAATGTTAAAGCAATAAGAAATAATTAGATCTCCAAGAACATTGAAAGGCCTGCCTAGCAGGCAAAAAGCCTCCCTCTTTTTCATTTAAAAATCTTAGTGATTGAGTTGTGCAAGCTTCAAGCTTCCATGCAGTGGGTCCACTTACAGTCAAATTCCCAAAGGCTGGACTACTTGCAATAGCCTTCACTGATCCCCTGGCTAATGAGAGCTCTGAGTATGTACTTCTCCTGTGATGGCATTTTCACCTTTCCTGCCACATATCTTTCCTGAACCCTCAAGCTTACTTTACTTCAATCTTCAGTCTCCCGCCCACAGCAACTCTCTGGGATCCCTTGCTGTTTTTCCTGAACATAATATAGCTCTCCTACAGATCTTCATTCTCTTGCCCTTTCAGCACTTTACTTCCAGGCTATCTGGAAGTAAAATGTCCCTTTAATACTGCTTCTCACCAGACCCACCTCTTGCCTTCCCATTGGAAGACCCACAGCATAGGCGGTACACTTAAGAGCAATTTCTTCCATCAGCCTCAACTTAGCAAAAGTTCAACACGATCCTAGCATGTGGATGCAATGATAAGGCCAGAATTTAAAGGTAATCGCATGATTATGTCGAGCAGAGTCTCAAGAGTGGTCAGGAAACTTCTATCC